>NC_057806.1:694487290-694500990 GCF_018294505.1 Triticum aestivum | reverse complement strand
TGCTCTCCACTCGGTAGGATTTTTTCAAACTTAGGCGAGTGCCATAATGCAGCTAAGTCTCCGAGTGAGAAAACTTAGGCGAGGACTGGACTGCATCTAAGCCCCCGAGTGGGAGGATTTCTCTCCACTCGGTAGGATTTTTTCAAACTTAGGCGAGTGCTGGACTGCAGCTAAGTCTCTGAGTAAGAAAACTTAGGCGAGTACTCGATTGCAGCTAAGCCCCCGAGTGGGAGGATTGCTCTCCACTTGGTAAGATTTTTCAAACTTAGGCGAGTGCCGGACTGCAGCTAAGTCTCCGAGTGAGAAAACTTAGGCGAGTACTGGACTGCAGCTAAGCCCCCGAGTGGGAGGATTGCTCTCCACTCGGTAGGATTTTTAAATACTTAGGCGAAACGGGTTCGCAGCTAAGCCCCCGAGTGGGAGGCTGGCTCACCACTCGGTAGGAAATTATTTTTACAAACTTAGGCGAAACGGATTTGCAGCTAAGCCACCCACTGGGGGATTTCTTACGCAAACAAAAACAATAACAATCACTGGGAAAATTATAACGCTCTTGTCTTTGATAAATAAACTATAGGAGTTTTTTCTTATTACATCTCATCCGAGTGAGAATTCAAGTATAAAAGGGGTGAAGTAGCTCCGCATTCCAGGCTCGTGGCTCATCAATCTGGCGATCGACATTGTAGAGGTGGTACGCTCCATTGTGGAGGACTCTGGTGACTATGAAGGGGCCTTCCAAAGTAGGAGCGAGTTTGTGTGGTTTTTGCTAATCCACGTGGAGGACTAAGTCTCCTTCTTGTAAGGCTCGACTCTTCACATTTCTGGCATGGAATCGATGCAAGTCTTGCTGATAGATGGTCGATCGGACCATGGCCATTTCTCTTTCTTCTTCCAGGAGGTCGACTGCGTCCTGCCGGGCTTGTTCTGCTTCATCTTCAGAGTAGAGATCGACTCGAGGAGCGTTGTGAAGCATGTCACTTGGCAAGACTACTTCGGCTCCATAGACCAGAAAGAATGGGGTTCTTCCGGTTGATCGGTTCGAGGTCGTCCTCAATCCCCAAAGAATTGATGGAAGCTCGTCGACCCATGCACCTGCAGCGTGCTTGAGATCGCGCATCAATCGAGGTTTCAATCCTTTGAGAATTAGGCCGTTTGCTCTTTCCGCTTGTCCATTCGACTGAGGGTGAGCGACCGAAGCATAGTCGACTCGTGTGCCCTGAGAGGCGCAAAAGGCCCTGAATTTGTAAGAATCGAAGTTTGACCCATTGTCAGTGATGATGCTGTGCGGAACTCCATATCTGAATATCAACTCTCTGATGAAATTGATAGCAGTGCAAGCATCAAGATTCTTGATAGGCTTGGCTTCAATCCATTTGGTGAACTTGTGGACTGCTACTAGCACATGAGTGAAGCCGCTCCTGCCCGTTTTCAGTGGTCCAACCATGTCCAACCCCCAAATAGCGAAGGGCCAGACGAGTGGAATGGTTCAGAGCTGACGCGGGCTTGTGCGACATATTGGAGTAATACTGACATCCTTCACATTTGTCGACTATCTCTTTTGCCATTTCATTGCCCCTTGGCCAGTAGAATCCCGCTCGGTATGCTTTAGCCACAATGGTCTGAGAGGATGCATGATGACCACAGGTTCCCGAGTGGATATCATCAAGGATCATCTGACCTTCTTCTGGTGTTATACACTTCTGACTGACTCCAGTCGCGCTTTCCCTATACAACTGCCCCTTTATGACTGTAAAGGCCTTGGATCGACGGACGATCTGTCGAGCCTCTTCTTCGTCCTCTGGGAGTTCTTTCCTTAGGATGTACGCGATGTACGGTACTGTCCAGTCGGGAGTGATGACCAAGACTTCCATGATCAGGTCGACCACAGCTGGAACTTCAACTTCAGTCGGATCCGTGGCACTTTTTGGCTGCGGGGCATCTTCAGTGAAGGGATCCTCCTGAACTGATGGTGTGTGGATGTGTTCCAAAAACACATTGCTGGGAATGGCTTATCTTTTGGAACCTATTTTTGCCAAATCATCAGCTGCTTGATTTTTCAGTCGGGGTATGTGATGAAGCTCTAACCCCTCGAATTTCTTCTCCAGCTTTCTCACCGCATTGCAATAACCAGTCATGGCTGGACTTCTGACGTCCCATTCCTTCATCACCTGATTAACCACCAAATCTGAGTCGCCATAGACCATGAGGCGACGGACGCCGAGTGAAATGGCCATGCGCAACCCATATAAAAGTGCTTCATATTCCGCCTCGTTATTGGAGGAATCAAAGTGGATTTGAAGAACATATCTGAGCTTATCTCCTCGGGGGGAGACCAACACCACCCCGGCACCGGAACCATTCAGCATTTTGGAACCGTCGAAGAACATGGTCCAATGCTCCGAGTGAACCTGAGTCGGCAGTTGCTGTTCAATCCACTCGGCAATGAAATCTGCTATTACCTGGGACTTGATAGCCTTGTTTGCCTCAAACTTGATATCTAGAGGAAGGAGTTCAATCGCCCATTTTGCCACTCGACTAGTTGCATCTCTGTTATGCAGGATCTCTAACAATGGAGCGTCACTAACGACTGTAATGGAATGATCAGAGAAGTAGTGAGCAACTTTCTTTGTGGTCATATAAATCCCATATACAAGCTTCTGACAATGAGGATATCTTTGCTTCGATGGGGTCAAAACTTCAGAAATATAATATACTGGGCGCTGAACTTTGAAGGCTTTTCCTTCTTCTTCCCGCTCAACCATAAGTACCGTACTGACGACTTGTCCCGTGGCTGCGATGTAAAGCAGCAAAGGCTCCTTGCTGATTGGGGCAGCAAGCACCGGCTGGGTGGAGAGAAGAGCTTTGACCTCTGCAAACGCTGCATCAGCTTCGGGAGTCCACTCGAACTTGTCGGACTTCTTCATCAATCGGTAAAGAGGCAATGCCTTTTCATCGAGACGAGATATGAATCGACTTAAAGTGGCCAAGCAACCAGTAAGCTTCTAGACGTCATGCACTCGCACATGACTTTTCATTCGGAGTATAGTACCGACTTTTTCTGGATTGGCGTCGATTCCCCATTCGGAAACGAGAAAATCGAATGTGCACTTTGATGGATTAAGCTTGATATCATACCTCCTGAGGCTGGCAAAGGTTTCAACAAGGTCAGCCAGCAGGTCGGAACCCTTCCGTGATTTGACCACAATGTCATCCATGTAGGCTTCCACATTCCGACTAATTTGAGTGAGCGAACACTTCTGAATCATCCTCATGAATGTGGCTCCGACATTCTTGAGGCCGAACGGCATGGTAACATAACAGAAGCACCCGAATGGAGTGATGAAAGCTGTTTTGATCTCGTCAGGTCCATACAGATGGATCTGATGGTACCCGGAATAGGCGTCTAAAAAAGACAGTCGCTCACATCCCGCAGTCGAGTCGACTATCTGATCAATGCGGGGGAGAGGAAAATGATCTTTCGGGCAGGCCCGATTGATATGTTTAAAGTCAATGCACATGCGAAGTGACTTGTCCTTCTTGGGGACCATGACAACGTTGGCGAGCCACTCGGAATGGTAGATTTCTCGGATGAACTCCGCTGCTAAGAGCCGAGCCACCTCCTCGCCAATAGCCTTTCTCTTCTGGATGGCGGACCGTCGGAGATGTTCCTTGACATGTTTTACTTTTGAGTCGACTCTTAGGCGGTGCTCAGCCAGCTCCCTGGGAACACCCGGCATGTCAAAAGGCTTCCATGCAAAAATGTCCCAGTTCTCACGGAGGAAAACTGGATGAGCGCTTCTTCCTATTTGGAGTCGAGTGTTGTTGAGATATGAGTTGGAGCAGCGCTGGGATCGGTCGGGTGGATGTGAGCTGTCTTCGTTTCGCCAGACGACTAAAAAGCTGATTCTGTAGCGGGCTTCTTGGCTCGCAAGAAATCACCCGGGTCTGCAGTCTTCTGGTATTCCTGCAGCTCCACCACTGCCATCTGAGCATCAATGATCTTTGAACCTTTCTGAAAACATTCTTCCGCTTTCTTCCGATTGCCCGTAATAGTGATCACACCTTTGGGGCCAGGCATCTTCAATTTGAGATACACATAACATGGTCGGGCCATGAAGTGTGCATAAGCCGGCCTGCCCAAAATAGCGTGATAGGCACTCTGGAAGTCTACAACTTCAAACATCAACTTTTCTTTGCGGTAATTCTTGGAATCACCAAAAACCACATCAAGAGCAATCTCGCCGAGTGATTCAGCCTTCTTCCCAGGAATGACTCCATGGAAACTCATGTTGCTGGTACTAAGTCTGGACATTGGAATGCCCATCCCTTTCAAGGTCTCAGCATATAATATGTTCAAACCACTGCCACCATCCATCAAGAATTTGGTCAGTCGAGTGCCTTCAACAACTGGGTCGACCACCAAAGCTTGCCTCCCAGGGGTGGCAATGTGCGTTGGGTGATCGGACCGGTCGAATGTTATGGCAGTCTGAGACCACTTGAGATAACTGGGTGTCGCCGGAGCAACCATATTCACCTCTCGGTTGATAACTTTTAGTCGACTTTTGCTTTCAACATCAGCAAAAATCATCAGGGTGGAATTGACCTGGGGGTATCCATCATCACTATCTTCCTTGTCCTCAACTTTGTCCGACTCCTTTTCCTTATCTTTGGGCTGCTTGCCCTAGAACTGCTGGATCAAGAGTCGACACTGTCGAGTGGTATGTTTCGGGTAAATGAAATTACCCTCTTCATCTTTCTTGGTGTGTACAAGACATGGAAAATCCAACACATCATTTCCGTCCTAGTCTTTAACTTTCTTAGGGTTCCAAGGTCCTTTGGGTTTCCCTTTAAACTTTCCTTGTGTTACAGCCAAGGCTTCCCCAGGAGCAGCTGGCTCGGCTTTCCGCTTCTGTTTCCGATTGGAATTTCCTCCGGTTTCTCGAGCGACTGACTTGAGCTTGCCACTCCTGAGTCGATCCTCATCTTCACCATTAGCGTACTTGGTGGCGATCTCCATCATCCGATTTAGAGACATATCTCCGGTCCGACCGAATTTCAGATTCAGTTCTCCATGAAGGAAATATGCCCTAGAGGAAATAATAAAGTTATTATTTATTTCCTTATATCATGATAAATGTTTATTATTCATGCTAGAATTGTATTAACCAGAAACATAATACATGTGTGAATACATAGACAAACAGAGTGTCACTAGTATGCCTCTACTTGACTAGCTCGTTAATCAAAGATGGTTATGTTTCCTAACCATGGACAAAGAGTTGTTATTTGATTAACGGGATCACATCATTAGGTGAATGATCTGATTGACATGACCCATTCCATTAGCTTAGCACCCGATCGTTTAGCATGTTGCTATTGCTTTCTTCATGACTTATACATGTTCCTATGACTATGAGATTATGCAACTCCTGTTTGCCGGAGGAACACTTTGTGTGCTACCAAACGTCACAACGTAACTGTGTAATTATAAAGGTGCTCTATAGGTGTCTCCAAAGGTACATGTTGGGTTGGCGTATTTCGAGAGTAGGATTTGTCACTCCGATTGTCGGAGAGGTATCTCTGGGCCCTCTCGGTAATGCACATCACATAAGCCTTGCAAGCATTGCAACTAATGAGTTAGTTGTGAGATGATGTATTACGGAACGAGTAAAGAGACTTGCCGGTAACGAGATTGAACTAGGTATTGAGATACCGACGATCGAATCTCGGGCAAGTAACATACCGATGACAAAGGGAACAACGTATGTTGTTATGCAGTCTGACCGATAAAGATCTTCGTAGAATATGTAGGAACCAATATGAGCATCCAGGTTCCGCTATTGGTTATTGACCGGAGACGTGTCTCGGTCATGTCTACATTGTTCTCGAACCGTAGGGTCCGCATGCTTACCGTTACGATGACAGTTTCATTATGAGTTTATGTATTTTGATGTACCGAAGGTTGTTCGGAGTCCCAGATGTGATCATGGACATGACGAGGAGTCTCGAAATGGTCGAGACATAAAGATCGATATATTGGAAGCCTATATTTGGATATCGGAATCGTTCCGGGTGAAATTGGGATTTTACCGGAGTACCGGGGGGTTACCGGAAACCCCCCGGGGGTTATTGGGCCTACATGGGCCCTAAGGGAGAAGAGGAAAGGAGGCAAGAGGTGGCCATGCGCCCCTCCCCTCCCTAGTCCGAATAGGACAAGGAGAGGGGGGTGGCGCCCCCTTCCTTTCCCTCTTCCTCCTTTTCCCACTTCTCCTTCTCCAACTAGGAAAGAAGGGAGTCCTACTCCCGGTGGGAGTAGGACTCCCCCTTGGCGCGCCCTCCTTGGCCGGCCGCCCCCTCCCCTTGGCTCCTTTATATACGGGGGCAAGGGGGCACCCTAGAACACACAAGTTGATCTTCGTGATCGTTCCTTAGCCGTGTGCGGTGCCCCTCTCCACTATATTCCACCTCGGTCATATTGTAGCGGTGCTTAGGCGAAGCCCTGCGACGGTTGAACATCAAGATCGTCACCACACCGTCGTGCTGACGGAACTCCTCCCCGAAGCTTTTCTGGATCGGAGCCCGGGGAGCGTCATCAAGCTGAACGTGTGCCAAGAACTCGGAGGTGCTGGAGTAACGGTGCTTGGATCAGTTGGACCGGGAAGACGTACGACTACTTCCTCTACGTTGCGTCAACGCTTCCGCTTCGTTCTACGAGGGTACGTAGACAACACTCTCCCCTCTCGTTGCTATGCATCACCATGATCTTGCGTGTGCGTAGGAAATTTTTTGAAATTACTACGTTCCCCAACAGTGGTATCAGAGCCAAGTTTTATGGTTTGATGTTATATGCACGAGTAGAACACAAGTGAGTTGTGGGCGATATAAGTCATACTGCTTACCAGCATGTCATACTTTGGTTCGGTGGTATTGTTGGATGAAGCGGCCCGGACCGACATTACGCGTACGCTTACGTGAGACTGGTTCTACCGCCGTGCTTTGCACACATGTGGCTGGCGGGTGTCAGTTTCTCCAACTTTAGTTGAACCGAGTGTGGCTATGCCCGGTCCTTGTGAAGGTTAAAACAGCACCAACTTGACAAACTATCGTTGTGGTTTTGATGTGTAGGTAAGATTGGTTCTTGCTTAAGCCCGTAGTAGCCACGTAAAACTTGCAACAACAAAGTAGAGGACGTCTAACTTGTTTTTGCAGGGCATGTTGTGATGTGATATGGTCAAGACGTGATGAGATATAAGTTGTTGTATGAGATGATCATGTTTTGTTGAAGTTATCGACAATTGAAAAAAGCCTTATGGTTATCTCTCTATTGCATAAGATGCAAGCGCCAAATAATTACTTTACTTTATCGCTATGCGATAGCAATAGTTGCAAGAGCAATTGTTGGCGAGACAACCATGTGACGACACATTGATATAGATCAAGATGATGGAGATCATGGTGTCATACCGGTGACGATGGAGATCATGACGATGCTTTGGAGATGGAGATCAAAGGCACAAGATGATGATGGCCATATCATGTCACATATTTTGATTGCATGTGATGTTTATCTTTTATACATCTTATTTTGCTTAGTTCGGCGGTAGCATTATAAGATGATCTCTCACTAAATTTCAAGATAAAGGCGTCCTCCCTGAGTATGCACCGTTGCCAAAGTTCGTCGTGCCCAGACACCACGTGATGATCGGGTGTGATAAGCTCTACGTCCATCTACAACGGGCGCAAGCCAGTTTTGCACACGCAGAATACTCAGGTTAAACTTGACGAGCCTAGCATATGCAGATATGGCCTCGGAACACTGAGACCGAAAGGTCGAGCGTGAATCATATAGTAGATATGATCAACATAATGATGTTCACCATTGAAAGCTACTCCATTTCACGTGATGATCGGTTATGGTTTAGTCGATTTGGATCACGTGATCACTTAGATGATTAGAGGGATGTCTATCTAAGTGGGAGTTCTTAAGTAATATGATTAATTGAACTTTAATTTATCATGAACTTAGTCCTGGTAGTATTAGCATATTTATGTTATAGATCAATAGCTCGCGATGTTGCTCACCGTTTAATTTTTATATGTTCCTAGAGAAAACTAAGTTGAAAAATGTTAGTAGCAATGATGCGGATTGGATCCGTGATCTAATGATTATCCTCATTGCTGCACAGAAGAATTATGTCCTTGATGCACCGCTAGGTGACAGACCTATTGC
This sequence comes from Triticum aestivum, assembly GCF_018294505.1. Classification (NCBI taxonomy): domain Eukaryota; kingdom Viridiplantae; phylum Streptophyta; class Magnoliopsida; order Poales; family Poaceae; genus Triticum; species Triticum aestivum. Next base: position 694,492,760 of record NC_057806.1, on the reverse strand, counting down.
AGGAGCAGATGCAGACGTTCTGAACGTTTGGCTAGCTCAATATGATGACTACTTGATAGTTTAGTGCACCATGCTTAATGGCTTAGAATCGGGACTTCAAAGACGTTTTGAACGTCATGGAACATATGAGATGTTCCAGGAGTTGAAGTTAATATTTCAAGCAAATACCCGAGTTGAGAGATATGAAGTCTCCAACAAGTTCTATAGCTAAAAGATGGAGGAGAATAGCTCAAGTAACGAGCATGTGCTCAGATTGTCTGGGTACTACAATCGTTTGAATCAAGTGGGAGATAATCTTCCAGATAAAATAGTGATTGACATAATTCTCTAGTCACCATTACCAAGTTAGTAGAACTTCGTGATGAACTATGATATGCAAGGGATAATGGGAACGATTCCCAAGCTCTTCGTGACGCTGAAATCGACGAAGGTAGAAATCAAGAAAAGCATCAAGTGTTGATGGTAAACAAAACCACTAGTTTCAAGTAAAGGGACAAAGGGAAGAAAGGGGAACTTCAAGAAGAATGGCAAGCAAGTTGCTGCTCAAGTGAAAAACCCAAGTCTGGACCTAAGCCTGAAACTGAGTGCTTCTACTGCAAAGGGATTGGTCACTGGAAGCGGTACTACCCCAAGTAATTGGCGGATAAGAAGGATGGCAAAGTGAACATAGGTATATTTTATATATACGTTATTGATGTGTACTTTACTAGTGTTTATAGCAACCCCTCAGTATTTGATACTAGTTCAGTTGCTAAGAGTAGTAACTCAAAACGGGAGTTGCAGAATGAACAGAGACTAGTTAATGTTGAAGTGACGACGTGTATTGGAAATGGTTCCAAGATTGATATGATCATCATCGCACACTCCCTCTACTTTAAGGATTAGTGTTGAACCTAAATAAGTGTTATTTGGTGTTTGCATTGAGCATGAATATGATTTGATCATGTTTATTGCAACACGGTTATTCATTTAAGTAAGAGAATAAATTGTTGTTCTGTTTACATATATGGTTACACACCCAATGAAAATGGTTCATTGGATCTCGATCGTAGTGATACACATATTCATAATATTGAAACCAAAAGATGCAAAGTTAATAATGATAGTGCAACTTATTTGTGGCACTGCCGTTTAGGTCATATTGGTGTAAAGCGCATGAAGAAACTCCATGCTGATGGACTTTTGGAATCACTTGATTATGAATCAGTTGATGCTTGCGAACCATGCCTCATGGGAAAGATGACTAAGACTCCATTCTCCGGAACAATGGAGCGAGCAACCGATTTGTTGGAAATCATACATATTGATGTATGTGGTCTGATGAATATTGAGGCTCGCGGCAGGTATCATTATTTACTGATCTTCATAGATGATTTGACCAAATATGAGTATATCTACTTGATGAAACACAAGTCTGAAACATTTGAAAAGTTCAAAGAATTCCAGAGTGAAGTGGAGAATCATCATAACAAAAATAAAAGTTTCTACGATATGATCGCAGAAGTAAAATATTTGAGTTACGAGTTTAGCCTTCAGTTAAAAACAATGTGAAATAGTTTCACTACTCACGCCACCTGGAACACCACAGTGTAATGGTGTGTCCGAACGTCATAACCGTACTTTATTAGATATGGTGCGATCTATGATGTCTCTTACCGATCTACCACTATCGTTTTGGGGTTATGCATTAGAGACAGCTGCATTCACGTTAAATAGGGCACCATCTAAATCCGTTGAGATGACACCGTATGAACTATGGTTTGGCAAGAAACCTAAGCTGTCATTTCTTAAAGTTTGAGGTTGCAATGCTTATGTGAAAAAGTTTCAACCTGATAAGCTCAAACCCAAACCGGAGAAGTGCGTCTTCATAGGATACCCAAAAGAAAATGTTGGGTACACCTTCTATCACAGATCCGAAGGCAAGATATTCGTTGCTTTGAATGGATCCTTTCTAGAGAAGGAGTTTCTCTCGAAAGAAATGAGTGGGGGGAAAGTAGAACTTGATGAGGTAACTGTACCTGCTCCCTTATTGGAAAGTAGTTCATCATAGAAATCTGTTCCTGTGACTACTACACCAATTAGTGAGGAAGCTAATGATGATGATCATGTAACTTCAGATCAAGTTACCACCGAACCTCATAGGTAAACCAGAGTAATATCCGCACCAGAGTGGTACGGTAATCCTGTTCTGGAGGTCATGTTACTTGACCATGACGAGCCTACGAACTATGAGGAAGCGATGATGAGCGCAGATTCCGCGAAATGGCTTGAGGCCATGAAATCTGAGATGAGATCCATGTATGAGAACAAAGTATGAACTTTGATTGAGTTGCCCAAAGATCAGCGAGCCATTGAGATTAAATGGATCTTCAAGAGGAATACAGACGTTGATAGTAGTGTTACTATCTACAAAGCTAGAATTGTCGCAAAAGGTTTTCGACAAGTTCAAGGTGTTGACTACGATGAGAGTTTCACACTCGTATCTATGCTTAAGTCCGTCCGAATCATGTTAGCAATTGCCACATTTTATGAAATCTGGCAAATAGATAAACAAAACTGCATTCCATAATGGATTTATTAAAGAAGAGTTGTATATGATGCAACCAGAAGGTTTTGTCAATCCTAAAGGTGCTAACAAAATATGAAAGCTCCAGTGATCCATCTATGGACTTGTGCAAGCATCTCGGAGTTGGAATATACGCTTTGATAAGTTGATCAAAGCATATAGTTTTATACGGACTTGCGGTGAAGCCTGTATTTACAAGAAAGTGAGTGGGAGCATTACATCATTTCTGATAAGTATATGTGAATGACATATTCTTGATCGGAGATAATGTAGAATTATTCTGCAAAGCATAAAGGAGTGTTTGAAAGGAGTTTCAAAGAAAGACCTCGGTGAAGCTACTTACATATTGAGCATCAAGATCTATAGAGATAGATCAAGACGCTTGATAAGTTTTTTCAATGAGTACATACCTTGACAAGATTTTGAAGTAGTTCAAAATGGAACAGTCAAAGAAAGAGTTCTTGCCTGTGTTACAAAGTGTGAAACTGAGTAAGACTCAAAGCCCGACCACGGCAGAAGATAGAAAGAGAATGAAACTCATTCCCTATGCCTTGGCCATAGGTTCTATATGCCATGCTGTGTACCAGACCTATTGTGTACCCTACCCTGAGTTTGGCAAGGGAGTACAATATTGACCTAGGAGTAGATCACTGGACATTGGTCAAAATTATCCTTAGTGGAATAAGGATATGTTTCTCGATTATGGAGGTGACAAAAGGTTCGTCGTAAAGGGTTACGTCGATGCAAGTTTTGACACTGATCCAGATGACTCAAAATCTCAATCTGGATACATATTTAAAGTGGAGCAATTAGCTAGAGTAGCTCCGTGCAGAGCATTGTTGACATAGAAATTTGCAAAATACTTACGGATCTGAATGTGGCAGACCCGTTTACTAAACTTCTCTCACAAGCAAAACATGATCACACCTTAGTACTATTTGGGTGTTAATCACATAGCGATGTGAACTAGATTATTGACTCTAGTAAACCCTTTGGGTGTTGGTCACATGTCGATGTGAACTATAGGTGTTAATCACATGGTGATGTGAACTATTGGTGTTAAATCACATGGAGATGTGAACTAGATTATTGACTCTCGTGCAAGTGGAAGACTGAAGGAAATATGCCCTAGAGGCAATAATAAAGTTATTATTTATTTCCTTATATCATGATAAATGTTTATTATTCATGCTAGAATTGTATTAACCGGAAACATAATACATGTGTGAATACATAGACAAACAGAGTGTCACTAGTATGCCTCTACTTGACTAGCTCGTTAATCAAAGATGGTTATGTTTCCTAACCATGGACAAAGAGTTGTTATTTGATTAACGGGATCACATCATTAGGTGAATGATCTGATTGACATGACCCATTCCATTAGCTTAGCACCCGATCGTTTAGTATGTTGCTATTGCTTTCTTCATGACTTATACATGTTCCTATGACTATGAGATTATGCAACTCCCGTTTGCCGGAGGAACACTTTGTGTGCTACCAAACGTCACAACATAACTGTGTGATTATAAAGGTGCTGTACAGGTATCTCCAAAGGTACATGCTGGGTTGGCGTATTTCGAGATTAGGATTTGTCACTCCGATTGTCGGAGAGGTATCTCTGGGCCCTCTCGGTAATGCACATCACATAAGCTTTGCAAGCATTGCAACTAATGAGTTAGTTGTGAGATGATGTATTACGGAACAAGTAAAGAGACTTGCCGGTAACGAGATTGAACTAGGTATTGAGATACCGACGATCGAATCTCGGGCAAGTAACATACCGATGACAAAGGGAACAACGTATGTTGTTATGGGGTCTGACCGATAAAGATCTTCGTAGAATATGTAGGAACCAATATGAGCATCCAGGTTCCGCTATTGGTTATTGACAGGAGACGTGTCTCGGTCATGTCTACATTGTTCTCGAACCGTAGGGTCCGCACGCTTAATGTTACGATGACAGTTTCATTATGAGTTTATGTATTTTGATGTACCGAAGGTTGTTCGGAGTCCCGGATGTGATCATGGACATGACGAGGAGTCTCGAAATGGTCGAGACATAAAGATCGATATATTGGAAGCCTATATTTGGATATCGGAATCGTTCCGGGTGAAATCGGGATTTTACCGGAGTACCGGGGGGTTACCGGAAACCCCCCGGGGGTTATTGGGCCTACATGGGCCCTAAGGGAGAAGAGGAAAGGAGGCAAGAGGTGGCCGCGCGCCCTCCCCTGCCTAGTCCGAATAGGACAAGGAGAGGGGGGCGGCGCCCCCCTTCCTTTCCCTCTTCCTCCTCTTTCCCACTTCTCCTTCTCCAACTAGGAAAGAAGGGAGTCCTACTCCCGGTGGGAGTAGGACTCCCCCTTGGCGCGCCCTCCTTGGCCGGCCGCCTCCTTCCCTTGGCTCCTTTATATACGGGGGCAAGGGGGCACCCTAGAACACACAAGTTTATCTTCGTGATCGTTCCTTAGCCGTGTGCGGTGCCCCCCTCCACCATATTCCACCTCGGTCATATTGTAGCAGTGCTTAGGTGAAGCCCTGCGATGGTTGAACATCAAGATCGTCACCACGCCGTCGTGCTGACAGAACTCCTCCCCGAAGCTTTGCTGGATCGGAGCCCGGGGAGCGTCATCGAGCTGAACTCGGCCCAGTGGTGATGAGGTGACCAACCGAGTGGCGACGCCCGGCGCGGCCGAGTGGTGATGAGGTGACCAACCGAGTGGCGACGCGCGGGGCGGCCGAGTGGTGATGAGGTGACCAACCGAGTGGCGACGCGCGGAGCGGCCGAGTGGTGATGAGGTGACCAACCGAGTGGCGACGCGCCGAGCGGCCCAGTGGTGATGAGGTGACCAACCGAGTGGCGACGCGCAGAGCGGCCCAGTGGTGATGAGGTGACCAACC
>NC_057806.1:694480763-694484567 GCF_018294505.1 Triticum aestivum | reverse complement strand
ATAGTCCACGACAGCTGCAACACGAGACTCCAGTCGGAAAACATCCATGGCAACTTCGTCGTTCACCGGAGAATTGACGGGGTCAAGGTTTGGCTCCAGTCGGCTGGTTTCTTCTTCAAAGTTTTGACAAAATTCTGCAAGGGTGATCACTAAGTCAAGGAGATAGTCGAATGGAAAAAGCCACAATTGGAAATATTTGCCAAACATGGAGGTCTACCTTCAAGCATAAGGAACAACTTCTTGGCAAGGCCACTCAGGAAGGCCTCCAGTTCAGTTTTCTTCTCAGTCAATTTGCTGACTTGGTCGGTCAGGGCAGCTTTGTCAGTTTTCAGTCGACTGACCTCCTTGTTGGCAATCCCAAGAGCAGTTTTCAGATTGGTATTGTCTTGTTCGAGCTTGGTGACTGAAGCTAACTTCTCGTCAGCAAGCTTGATCTTCTCAGCTAGCTCAAGGTCTTTCTTCTGCTGGGCCTCCCTTACCTTACCTGCAAGTTACAGCAAGATCAGATGCTGAAACAAGCAAGGGGAAAAGCAGTCGTCATGGTCTCACCAAACATACCTTCGGTCTCCTCCTTTGCCTTTGTCAGCTTCTCCTGAACCAGCTTCAAGCTCAGCTCGACTTGAGTATGTTTTCGTTCCAGCTCTGAGTAGCGAGCCACAAGATCACAGGAGTTCTGTGAAGAACCAATCGACTAAATGTCAAATATAATTCACTTCCGAGTGAAAAAGGGATAAACACACGTTTCTAAGACTACAGCCAAATACAAGCATTCGACCGTAGTCTCGGGGACTACACCCAGTGGGTGCACTCAGCGTGCCCCCACTAATCCTATTGAAGACAAAGTCGACCAGTCGACCTCAAAAAAAAATGCATTCTCTAAGACTGTGATCAACTGCAAGCAGTCGACCACAGTCTCGGGGACTACACCCAGTGGGTGCACTCAGCGTGCCCCCACCGGTTTGTGAAATCCAGTCGACCAGTCGACTGACGGAAAGATTGGCATCATAAAGCCTAAGGCCTTGGGGACTACACCCAGCGGGTGCACTCAGCGTGCCCCCGCTAACACGGAGTTTATTCGACACACCCAGTGGGTGACTGCTATAAATTCCGGAAAAGAAAAGTTTTTGGTAGCATATCCAACAGAACAAACAGCGGTCGACTGACCTAGACATTGCTTTGGAGGGCAGAGCTGGCGTCATAAGCTGCCTGGCTCGCGTCTTGGATGGTCTTCAGCTGCTCCATCATGAGTCCCGCCTGGCGTATTGCCTCCTTCGCTGCACCAGCTTGGTCCTCTGGGACGTGGTGAGTCATGAAGAGGGAGGGCTGCTGAGCACTCGTCAGTGGATTTGCGAAGGACACCGTGTGTCGAGTGGTGTTCTCTTCCTCCACAGTCAGAGTCTCAGGCGCCGTCACATCCTGAGGCACCTTACTGGCGGGCGTTTTCCGACTCTTCCTGCGTGCCAGTGGTTCTTCATCCTCGTCGTCGTCAGGAAGATTGATAACAGTATTGGGCGGAGCTGCGAAGAAGAATCAGGATCAGAGGTCGCGAGTCAGTCGACTAAAAACGGTGTTAAGAATACAGTACCTGGGTTCGAAGTTGCCGCATCCTCCATCTCGCGGTCATCGGCCCGGGCCGAGGTCTCAGAAGTAGCAGCACTGCAACTCCAAAGGATCAGTCGACTAACTTCAGCGTCGACCAGAAATAAAGTTCACACAGAATAAGAAAATATGAGCAGCACGGTTACCCTGATATGGTAGGGATGGACACCTTCATCTTCGGCAAGAGTTTGATCGGCTTCGACGAGGCCGCCCTGGGCTGCTTCGGCGCCTTTTCAGTCGGCGCTGGAGAGGTGGTCCTAGGGCGCTTGGTCGACTGCGTCGCAACCCCCTTGCCACGTTCAGTCGAAGGGTCGTGGACGAGCTTCGACCGCCTTTCCGAGCGCGGTGGCACGACCTCCTCCTCCTCCTCTTCCTCGTCCTCGACGTCGTCTTCATCACCGACATCATCATCATCGTCGTCATCGTCCTCTGCGACATCCGAGTCCCATTCCTCCTCTTCCTGGCTCTCGCCTCCGCTCGCCTCGCCCTCCTCAGTCGAAGCTTGTGCCCCATTGGGCATCGAGTACAGCTCGGTGAGGGCCTAACAAATGCCCAGACAAGAATCAGTCGACCAGTCGGCAGGATTAACAGAAATGAATACGACGAGGATGCAGTGGAGAGCAGGGCAAGTGTACCTTATTTGGATCACTGTTGTGGTCGAGTGGAGGAATCCTTCTGGCTCCGCGTGGGTTGTCCTTGTTTCCGGTGACGGCTTCCATCCATCTTTCCAGAGTGACATCGTCGACTGCTTCTGGATGGACTCTAGTCTCGTCTTCGGTCCCACAGTACAACCACATGCAGTGGCTCCGGAACTGGAGAGGCTGGATGCGACGCCGGAGGAAAACCTCCAGGAGGTCCATGCCCGTCACTCCCTCCCGAACCAACTGCACCACGCGCTCCATCAACATCTTCACATCAGCTTTCTCCTCCGGAATCAGCTTCAGAGGGGAAGGCTTGCTCACTCGGTCCATGGTGAACGGAGGGAGTCCACTCGACTGCCCTGGCGTCGACTGGACCTGGCAGTAGAACCAAGTCGACTGCCAGCCTCTGACGGACTCGGGAAAGGTCATGGGCAGGAAGGTGCTCTTATTCCTCACCTGAATCCCCAGGCCTCCGCACATTTGGACGACTCGGGTTCTCTCATCACCTGGGCTCGCCTTCTTCACGGTCTGAGATCGACACGTGAATATATGTTTGAACAAACCCCAGTGCGGCCGACAGCCCAAGAAACCCTCACACATGGACACGAACGCGGCAAGATAGGCAATGGAGTTTGGGGTAAAGTGGTGGAGCTGCGCTCCGAAGAAGTTCAAAAAGCCACGAAAGAAAACACTCGGTGGCAAGGAAAACCCGCGATCAACATGGGTGGCCAAAAGCACACACTCACCCTCTTCTGGCTGGGGCTGCCACTCCTTCCCCGGAAGCCTCGCAGCTCTGTGGGGGATCAAGCCCTCGTTGGCCATGTCGAGGAGGTCATTCTCCGTGATGGTCGACTGGATCCAGTCTCCTTGGACCCAGCCTTTCGGCAGGCGGGATCTGGACGAGGACCCTCCGCGGCTGGTGGATCTCCCCTTCGCCTTCTCCGACGCCGACGCCTTCTTTGCACGCTCCAGCGCCGCCGTCTTCTCCTTGGCCATGGTCGCCAGCGAGATGCGCGAAGGGAAGTGGTGCGGGGGCGAGAGCGAGCGCGCTGAGCAGGGAGGAAGGAAGCAGAGAGAGGGGGAGAATGCTAAGGCGCAGCACAGAAATCCTCGCCGGGCACATTTATAAGGTCCCTTCCGAGTGGATGACAGGTGGGCCCGGTCGATCTAATCATATCTGGAACAGTTATGCAGACGGGATACGTGGCGAAAAAGGCGGCGCGGAGATCGAGGCGTCCATGCCCCGTCCCATCCGAACGCCGCGGTCCGCCCCGCTTCGCGCGCGCCCCAAAATTTCGCATCCCGCGGAATCCGCGAGCAACAAATCAGTCTGTCAGGCGCGGTGTTTCCGGCGATCCGTCGCTCGGAGATCGTCGAAGCCTGAAAGATCACTCGACGCAAAAACAGAATGGATCAAGTCGACTGAAGGCAAGTTGTTTCCTGTCGACAAAGGGATTCTTTGGTCCAGAACAGCGCACAACCGGAGCACAAAGATTAATCGGAAACGACATCAACTCCTTCTTCACTCGAAGCCTCAATCCATTCGGGGGCTAATGATGGGGTT
>NC_057806.1:694480330-694480683 GCF_018294505.1 Triticum aestivum | reverse complement strand
ACTCGCCTAAGTTATAAAAATCCTACCGAGTGAAGAGCAACCCTCTCACTCGGGGGCTTAGCTGCAGTCCAAGCACTCGCCTAAGTTATAAAAATCCTACCGAGTGAAGAGCAACCCTCTCACTCGGGGGCTTAGCTGCAGCCTCGTGCTCGGGGCGGCCGAGTGGTGATGAGGTGACCAACCGAGTGGCGACGCGCGTTGCGGCCGAGTGGTGATGAGGTGACCAACCGAGTGGCGACGCGCGGGGCGGCCGAGTGGTGATGAGGTGACCAACCGAGTGGCGACGCGCGGAGCGGCCGAGTGGTTATGAGGTGACCAACCTGTGGCGACGCGCGGGGCGGCCGAGTGGTTAT
>NC_057806.1:694479303-694480066 GCF_018294505.1 Triticum aestivum | reverse complement strand
AAACGACATCAACTCCTTCTTCACTCGAAGCCTCAATCCATTCGGGGGCTAATGATGGGGTTGTGTACCTAGGGTAGGATCATGGACCTGATCCAAGTAACTTACCCTAGGACATCCTTAGAAGAGGTCGCCTTCCAGTCGACCAACGAGGATTCACTCGACTGGCCTGAAGGACTCGACCACGAAGACTCACTCGACCACCAGGAGGTCAAGAGGCACTCTGCACTGCAACGGCCTGTAATCAAGTAGACTTTATGATAGTAAAGGCACTTTATGTGGGGCGTTACCAGTAACGCCCCAGACTTAACTCACCTTAAACCCTCTCCTGCGTGGGCTGGCTAGGGTCCTGGCACACTCTATATAAGCCACCCTCCTCCACAGGCAGAGGGGTTCGGCACCTTGTAATTCATACATTCATAATCCACTCGACCGCCTCCGGGCTCCGAGATGTAGGGCTGTTACTTCTTCCGAGAAGGGCCTGAACTCGTACATCCTTTGTGCTTACAACCTCTCCATAGCTAGGACCTTGCCTCTCCATACCTACCCCCCACTCTACTGTCAGGCTTAGAACCACGACACGCGGGGCGGCCGAGTGGTGATGAGGTGACCAACCGAGTGGCGACGCGCAGAGCGGCCCAGTGGTGATGAGGTGACCAACCGAGTGGCGACGCACGGGGCGGCCGAGTGGTGATGAGGTGACCAACCGAGTGGCGACGCGTGGAGCGGCCCAGTGGTGATGAGGTGACCAACCGAGTGGCGACGC
>NC_057806.1:694478878-694479231 GCF_018294505.1 Triticum aestivum | reverse complement strand
ACTCGCCTAAGTTATAAAAATCCTACCGAGTGAAGAGCAACCCTCTCACTCGGGGGCTTAGCTGCAGTCCAAGCACTCGCCTAAGTTATAAAAATCCTACCGAGTGAAGAGCAACCCTCTCACTCGGGGGCTTAGCTGCAGCCTCGTGCTCGGGGCGGCCGAGTGGTGATGAGGTGACCAACCGAGTGGCGACGCGCGTTGCGGCCGAGTGGTGATGAGGTGACCAACCGAGTGGCGACGCGCGGGGCGGCCGAGTGGTGATGAGGTGACCAACCGAGTGGCGACGCGCGGAGCGGCCGAGTGGTTATGAGGTGACCAACCTGTGGCGACGCGCGGGGCGGCCGAGTGGTTAT
>NC_057806.1:694467782-694477571 GCF_018294505.1 Triticum aestivum | reverse complement strand
GCGCAGAGCGGCCCAGTGGTGATGAGGTGACCAACCGAGTGGCGACGCCCGGCGCAGCCGAGTGGTGATGAGGTGACCAACCGAGTGGCGACGCGCGGAGCGGCCGAGTGGTGATGAGGTGACCAACCGAGTGGCGACGCCCGGCGCGGCCGAGTGGTGATGAGGTGACCAACCGAGTGGCGACGCGCGAAGAGGCCGAGTGGTGATGAGGTGACCAACCGATGCGGGGCGTCCGAGTGACGTAGACGCGTCCCGTAGGGTGGCGACGCATGAAGCATCCGGATGATGTAGATGTGTGCCGCGGAGTGACGAGGCGCGTGGCGTCCTGGTGAAGTAGAGGCGTCCCGCGGAGTGGCGACGCGCGGGGATTCCGAGTGAAGTAGACCCGTCCCGCGGAGTAGCGATGCGCGGGGTGGCCTAGTCGGACAAGTTGATGAAGGCGTGTCCAGCTGAGCGATGGCGTGCGAGTGAAGTACACGCATCCCGCAGAGTGACGAAGCGCGGGGAATCCGAGTGAAGTAGACGCGTCCCGCGGAATGGCGATGCACGAGGCGTCCAACTGAAGTAGACACGTCCCGCGGAGTGACGATGCACAGGGCGTCCGACTGAAGTAGACGTGTCCCGCAGAGTGGCGATGCACGGGGTGTTGGACTGAAGTAGACGCGTCCCACGAAATGACGATGAGCGAGGCATGAAGTAGAAGCATCACGTGAGGTGACGATACGCGAGGCGTCCGGCTGATGAAGACGCGTCCGGTCGAGTGACGAGTGATGAGGATATATCCAGTCGAGTGACAATGGATGGGGTGGTCGAGTTGGACAAGTTGATGAAGGCGTGTCCAGCTGAGCGATGGCGTGCGGGCGGCCGAGTCCACGTCCAACACATTGAAGGATTTGCCCCCGCGTTCAATGCGTTGAAGGCGTTGCCCCACGCCCAAAATCTGCACGATCTGCATACAAGAGGCATTAATGCTAATTAGTTAAAATCTCTTTATGCATGCTAGGGACGTTTCCTTTTCCCACGGCCATTAATCCCCTGCATGCAGGAAATAAATGGGAAGGAATTAAGGAAATAAATGGGCAAGAATTAAGGTTAGAGGGAGAGTCGTAGAGGCAGCCCGGAGGAGAGCTCCGCCGCGACGGAAACCACCGGTCAGGCCATAATCTGACGGCGGTCAGAGAGGTGGCGATGAGGAGGATAAGCAGCTGGCTGCAGTCCAAGCGCGAGAGTCGCGGGACGGCACAACCAAGGGCGAGGCCGGCGCGAGCGTCGTGGTCGCGTTTCACTGCTCGAGGAGCCGGAGCCGTGCGCCATCGGAGTCGCACTTCAACGCCCGCGGAGCTGGGCCGAGTGCCGGCAGCCGGGCCTTGTCGCCCGAGGAGCCGGATCGACCGCCGGTCGTGCTCCGCCGGCCGAAGAGTCGAAGAGCCAGGCCAAGCGTTAGCGGCTGTGCGTGTGTGGGCGCTCGGCGACGGCGTTCGCAGATGAGGCCGGAGATGACGACATGCGGATAGCGGCGCTTCATCGTCCGGGAGCAGAGCCACCAATCGGTACAAAGGGAGGCATCCTTTTGTATGAGCTCGTGTGCATACGGAAGAAAAACAAACAATCGTTAGATCAATGATAGATTGTAAAGAACAAGATAGTATGGAATGGGACTTCCTGATCCCTCTGTATGAAGAGTGTCATGTCTCTCATGTGGATGGAGTGATGTCTGGAACATCCTGGATCAAACCCTCCATTGATGATTGTTGATCGACGGACGAAGATCGAAGAAATAAAAACCATTTGCATCATGGTTCGATAGACGCCAGGCCCCACGGTGGGCGCCAACTGTCGTGGTAACGATTTCGACAATAAGAGAGGGGTAGGATAAAGGAGCATGATCTATCGAGATGCATATGGGTGACACGGTGGTTTTAGCGAGTTCGGGCCTCTCGCGGTGGAGATAATAGCCCTACGTCTCGTGCTCCGGAGAGGCTTTGTTTTATCTTAGTATGTATGCAGAGATTACAATGAAAGGGAACGGATCCCCGTAGTCCTGAGACTAATGGTGAGAAAGAGAGAGAGGTAGAAGAATGACCCCCCTAAGTCTAGTGGTGGGGGTGGCTTATATAGAGTGCGCCACCCCCTCACCTCCTATGTTACAAAGTGGGGTATGAATGCCATAATGCCAGCCCGCTATTAAGCCCTCACTATTAGAAAGATGCCGACTGCCTTGCTGCCTGCTGGTCTTCGTATATCCGAGTGAGTCGTACGGTCGAGTGGTGAACCGTCATCCGAGTGGATGGTATGTTGCTTGTCCGAGTGGACAGTGTGTCTGTATGAAATTGACCTGGACCCACATGTTGTGTGGACCCCACGCTTCATGATATTTCGACCCTTCGTGGGCCTACCTGTTATGTATATCCCCAACAGTAGGTGCATCTCTTTCGTGACCTTCTCGGTGAGCTCTATTCCTGTCGACCAAACCTTGAACGAGAATGGATCTCGCATCAAAGCCTGGCTCCCTGGAGTCGACTAGAATCCTTCGTCCAACACTACGAGGGCGCCTGTCATCCTGCTGTCGAGGCGCATACGACCCGCTCCTCGGGGGAGGGGTGGGCACTCGATGTCGATCATCACGATCGAATCGGTGATCATATTGCTCACGGTTCCCGTACTGATTATGCCGGTCCCCATGTCCCTCACGCCTCGGGGACGATCTTGGGCTATGAGCCGACTAGACTGTGTCTGCAGCAACGGATCTGCTGTGAATCCTGTTCCGTGACTGAGAAACAGTGGAATTCTGGTCTCCTACTGCCCGGAGTAACGCTCTGATCTGCAGCAAGCCTCTGCCAGCCTCCGACTGGGAAGGCTGAATCAACTCTGCTATACGGGCTGCAGCTGCTAAATTCTGAATCGGAGTTCGATACACCTGCAGGGGCGGGAAGAGCTGGCGTCGACTGGATTCGGGAACCCGTTGTCGCGCACGCTCGTCGAGTGCTCACTGGAGGTTCTGCAGTCGAGTGCGCTCGGCCAAGTTTGCCAGGCGCATGTCCTCCAAGGCACGAGCCTCGGGGGTTTCTTCGACGATAGGAGTGTGCAGCGCATCCATGTTCCGGCGACGAAGTTCTTCTCTCTGCAACGACGTGAGAGGCTCGGGGAGATATTCCTCATGGGGACGCGACGGGTCGACTCCACCCGCGCCTCCGTCGGTGCAGGGAAAACCGGGAGGACTGGGCGGTCCATCGACCATCAGAACCTCTGCCGTCGGATCACTGTTGTCGCACTCGGATGCGGTCTCTGTAGAGCCAGTCGACAGATCGAACAGGCCGTAGAGGGATTCGTTGGGCTCGATCACCGCGACTTGAGGGGTGGCCGACTGGCGTGCCACCGCGTGTCTCACCCACCGCTGAAGTCTCGACCGACCGGAGCGCTTGCGCCGGCGGGAAACAGGGAGGGAGGACAGAACAGGAGCCGACCGATAGTGGGTCGACGGTTGCCGCAAAAGGATGCCGCGGACGCACGCGCGAAAGTGCATCGCCCCGCGGACAGGGAGCGCGTCCACGTCGAGTGGAGCCTCCTGAAGCCAAGCGGAGTCATCGGCGATGAACGTGAACGAGACGGATCTCGCGGGCCTCCACCAAAACTCCGCCGGAAACCATGATGATTCGGATCGGAAAAGATCACAACTCCTCCAACAAATCGCTAAAACACCTGCCCCATGGTGGGCGCCAACTGTCGTGGTTCTAAGTCTGACAGTAATGTAGGGGGTAAGTATGGAGAGGCAAGATCTTAGCTATGGAGAAGTTGTAAGCACACGAGGTTTACGAGTTCAGACCCTTCTCAGAGGAAGTAATAGCCCTACGTCTCGGAGCCCGGAGGCGGCCGACTGGATTATGCGTGTATGAATTACAGGGGTGCGAACCCTTTACACTGAGGAGGGGGGTGGCTTATATAGAGTTCGCCGGACCCTCCGGCCCTCAGTTATGCAGGGTTTTAAATACATTAAGGTCGGGCGTTACTGGTAACGCCCTTAATAAAGCGCTACGATGATCATAAAAGCTACTTAATAACCGACCGTTAGCGTGCGAAGTGCCTTTAGTTCTCCTGGCCGTCGAGTGGTTTGGTCTTGGTCGAGTGATCGCTTCTTGGTCGAGTGTCTCCGAGTCTGTCGACTGGAACACTTCCAAGTCGATTGAAAGGTGATTTCTTCTAGAGATGTCCTTGGGTAGGGCAGTTTGGACAGGTCCATGACCCTACCCTAGGTACATAGCTTCATCACTTGGTGCGTCGATGATGAACCAGGTTGATGGAGAGGTAGACAACGGAGACATTATCACAATACACAATAGTGGCCTTGTAAACCGGAGACAAGAGCTCATGAAGAAGTTGACGAAGCCAGGAGCACCCAGCGACGAAATTGGCAACTGCGCGTACTCTTCTTCAGCGCTGGAGCGAGAGACAATGGGCTGGCGCTTGGACGAGCAGGAGATGAGGGACGGGCCAAGATAGACGCAATATCCAGAAGTGGAATGGCGTGTATCGGGGCAGTCGCCCCAGTCAGCATCAGAGTATGCGGTCAAGTCCAAAGATGACGAAGCCTGAAGTGACAACCCGAGATCCATAGTGCCCCGGATATAGCAAAGAATATGCTTCACCGAGGTCCAGTGGGCATCACGAGGAGCATGCATATGGAGTCACACCAGCTGCACAATGTACTGAAGCTCCGCACGAGTAAGGGTGAGATACTGAAGATTACCAACAATCGATCGGTAGAACAGAGCGTCTGAAGCTGGGGAACCATCTGTGGCAGAGTGCTTAGCCTTCATATCGATAGGCGTGGCGGCCGGTTTGTAGTTAAGCATCCGGGCACGGTCAAGAAGCTCCTGAGCGTACTTCCGCTGATGATGGAAGAAGCCATCTGCCCGGCGAATAACCTCGATCCCAAGGAAATAGTGCAAAGGACCCGTCCTTAATGGCAAACTCAGCACGAAGACGGTCCGTGAGCTGTCGGAGAAGAGGAGTCGAGCATGCTGTCAAGATGATGTCGTCAATGTAGAGCAGCAGGAAGGCAGTGGCATCACCCTAGTGATAGACAAACAACGAAGCATCGGAGCGAGTGGAGCGGAAGCCAAGATGATGTAGAAACGCTGCAATGCGCTGGTACCAGGCACGAGGAGCCTGCTTGGGCCCGTACAAGGACCGAGAGAGCAGGCACACATGGTCCAGAGAAAACCCGTCGACGAAACCGGTGGGGTGCTGACAAAACACCTGTTCCTCAAGATGGCCATGAAGAAAGGTGTTGGAGATATCCATCTGGTGCACAGGCCAAGAGCGGGAGACGACAAGATGAAGAACGGTCTGAATCGTCCCGGGTTTGACAACCGGGGTGAAGGTATCCGTGAAGTCGATGCCGGCGCGCCGACGAAAACCCCGAACGACCCAACGCGCTTTGTAGCAGTCAAGAGTACTGTTGGGGATACACATCATAGGTAGACTCACGAAGGGTCGAAATATCATAAAGCATGGGGTCCACACAACATGTGGGTCCAGATAAATTTCATACAGGCATACTATCCACTCGACCAAGCAGCCTACATCCACTCGGATAATAGTTCACCACTCGACCGTACGACTCACTCGGGCATACGAAGACCAGCAGGCAGCAAAGCAGTCAAAGCATCATTCTCATAGTGAAGGCTTGATAGTGAGCTGGCATTATGACATTCATGCCCCACTTTGTAACATAGGAGGTGAGGGGGTGGCACACTCTATATAAGCCACCCCCACCACTAGACTTGGAGCGAGTTCTTTCTTCTACCTCTCTCTCTAGTCTCAGGATTTAGCTCAGGCATGGGGATCTGTTCCTCTCTCTCATTGTAATCTCCGGATACATACTCAGATAAAAGAAAGCCTCTTCGGAGCATGAGACGTAGGGCTGTTATCTCCACCGTAAGAGGCGCGAACTCGCTAAAACCACCGTGTCATCCATATGCATCTCGATAGATCATGTTCCGTTACCCTATACTTATTATTGTCGGAATCGTTCCCACGAGAGTTGGCGTCCACAGTGGCGCATGGCGTCTATTGAACCATGGTGCAAATGATTTTTTCTTCAATCTTCAACAGCGGATCAACTACCATCGCTAGAGCTCTCGTCATCTCACCATTCGTACAAACAAAAGGACCAGAGAAGTATCCATTCGATCTAGTCTTTCTACAATACATGGTCTAACAATTAGTTTGTCTTTTCCTCCCGCAGGATCAGACACACCCTTGCATGATCGATCATGAAGCTGAGAGGAAGAGAAAAGGGCAAGTCGATCCTCATCTTTCTTGCCTTTTCACAGGATCATCATCAATGGCAACCACTGCAAACAGCCGTTGGCGTGGGCGTCCCGTCGTCTCTAGCGTAGTCTACGACACCGTCGATGTGCTCGCGCAATCGCTCCGGCGCGGCGTCTGCTGCGCGTCTCCGGCCTCATCTACGACGCTGTTGGTGACCTCGTCCAAACGCCCTCCGGCGTGGTCCGCCATGTCGCCTCCGGCCTCGTCTACGACGACATCGGCGAGCTCGTCCAAACACCCTCCGGCGCGGTCCGCCGCATCGCCTCCAGCCTCGTCTATGACGCCGTCGGCGAGCTCGTCCAAACGCCCTCTGGCGCGGTCCGCCACGTGGCCTCCGGCCTCGTCTACGACGACATCGGCGAGCTCGTCCAAACACCCTCCAGCGCGGTCCGCCGCGTCGCCTCCAGCCTCGTCTACGACGCTGTCGGCGAGCTCGTCCAAACGCCCTCCGGCGCGGTCCGCCGCGTCGCCTCCGGCCTCGTCTACGACGCCGTCGGCGAGCTCGTCCAAACACCCTCCGGCACAGTCTGCCGCGCCGTCGAGCACGTACAAACAGCCGCCACTTGCGCGGTCCAGCGCGCGGTCCCCGGCCCGTCTGCGACGTCCTCGCGCACGGCCACCTCCTCTAGCCTGTGTCAATGGCTCTGCGGCTGGGTTTGCGTTCGTCACGCATGCATGCAGGCTCACGCATATCCCACTTGCATGCACGTTGAGAACGGAAGGAGGAGAAAGGAAATTGCTTTGATTGGCGAATCAATGTCCGTTAGTCCATGACCAAAAGAGAGTCAATTACTCCGGTGGTATTAGAACTTGACGCAAACGGTTACTTTAGTGCTACAACTTGTGGAATATATCGAAGTGGTGTAAAAACTTGGCTTGGACGTGCAAATACGGTGCTAATCACGTTTGTATATGTCCATGACGCTGGCGAGGCATGCTAGCATGGCGTGGGCCCGTTTGTCAGTGCCCAACAATGAAGACAAGGCGTGCGGCATGCTTTTTTGCATGGAAACCTTTTATTTCTTTCATATAGAAAAGCTGCTGACAAGCGGGTCTCAGCTATCTGCAGCACAAATTTTAATTGAATGAAATTAAAGGTATGCTCAGGTTTCCAACCAGAGCAACCTCAAGTTCCCTGCTCGGGAAGTTAGCCAGCCAACCCATTCACCTTTCATGCACATTAAGGAAACACAGGCTATATTTTTCCCAAAAAAAGGAAACACAAGCTATATATCCTCAGTTGAATAAGAAAAAAGAAGAAAATATAGTAAACAAGATGCAGCTGCAGAGACTCGAACCCTGAGTGTACCGTTAGCTTTTTTAAAATTTTCAAAATGATGGTTTTTCCAAAATTTTATTAAAAATAGAATTATATTTTAAATAATATACATATAAATAAAATAAATAACGTTAAGTAAATGCTCATGTAGTTTCATAAAATGTTCACCTATCATATAAAAGTGTCCAGTCTTTAGAAGAATTGATTTGTTTTAAAAGTGCTCATGCGATTTTAACAAAGGTTTTTTTATGAGATGTTTTCTAATAAAGTTTGTGTGTTTTAAAAAAAAGAATTTATATAACTAAAAATATAAATATATGTACGAAGAATATTGTTCCTCAAATGAATACATAATTAAAATTATATGTATGTTATTTATAGTTATAATTAATTTTTATTACAAACTGCAAAAAATAAAAATAAAATATTAACATATTAAAAATAGGCCACACTAACTGACAAACTGTTGTCAGTTTTGGCCCATGAGCACATTCTGTTATAGACTAAATTGTAACTTTGTCTAAAAAAACGTAAAGAGTAACAAACCTTTGCAAATTTGTGTTGTTTAATTAAAGAATATTCACCTAAAAATATTAAATAATATAAGGTTGTGTATCCTCTTCAGACAACGAGCATGATTTTTGTTAGGTGGTTCGCAGCGGACACGTTAATTGGAGGTCATTGGTTTGAAACCTAAGCGCACCTTTTTTCTGTTCAATTATTATTTTTTGCTGCTGATAGCTAGGACCTGCCTGTCAGGGTCTTTTTGGTGAAAAAAATATAAAAGACAAGGGGGTTTCTAGGAAAAAGGAAAAAAACCACACGCCTTGTCTTTATTGTTTGGTCACGGACAACGGGTCCTATGCCATGCTGGCAGGCCTCGTCAGTGTTGCAGACGTATACAAACATGATTAGCATCGTATTTGCACGTCCGAGCCAAGTTTTTGCACCACTTCAATGTATGCCACAAGTTCTAGCACTAAAATGACCGTTTACGCCAATTTCTAGCACCACCGGTGTAATTGACCCACCAAAAGAAGGAATAACAAAAGGAGAAGAAAGGAAATATTCTTGATTGCCAAATCAATGTTAATTAGTGCATGGCCAAGAGAAGGAAACTGCCATTACATAAATTGGGCAAGAGTTATAGCATGCAGATTCTTTGGACGTGGGCAACCTCACCAATGCCTCATAACGTATTCTTCATGGCCCCGACAGGCGGTCCGGCTCCTCGAGCAGTGAGACGCAGAGCCGCAGCGTGAGACTCCTCCACCTGGTCGACTGATAGAAGGCGGCCTCCGCACAGCGGAGACGCGTCCGATGGAGCGGTTTGCTGGTTCACTTGGAAAAATCTTGCGCTCGGACGGATTGTTCACTCCGACAGCTAACCTGCTCGCTCAACGAATCCTAATAATATCCATGGCGACCGTGGTGAGAGGGGCACTTCAGAAATTGATTTGCATGGATGCGCGGGCCAGATGCGGCTTTCGAGAATGGCCAAGTCCCCGACCACAATATTCTCCCATCCAGTCGGAGGTACAACGGTGGATTCATTCGGAGCACAAATCCGATGCGACACCCTGCACGACGTCACTTGGACACATCATCATCACTCGACAGCAGGAACAACGGCGCGCGGCTCTCCGTCCTCTACACCGGCTCAACGATGCACCATGAGTACCGAGCAACTCCTGACCCCAGCAACGAGTAGCTCCGCTCTCCCTTCCGGGCACTCGATAGATATGAAACCAAAGAAAACATCATCCACAGCCACTCGGGAGAAATATTCGGCACTCAACAGGGATGGAGCTAAAGGAAACGTCATCCACAACCACTCGGAAGAAAAGATTAAGAACATTCGGCTATCTGTCACCCGTTCCCGCGGGATACGTCTACTTCCTCGGACGCCTCGCCCATTGTTACTATACGGGACGCGTCTATTTCACTCGGCCGTCCCGCGTGTCTCCATCGGTTGGTCACTTCATAACCACTCGGTCGCACCGCGCGTCGTTATTGGTTGGTCATCTCATCATCACTCAGCTGTCCCGCGCGTCGTCTTTTGGTTGGTCAATTCATCACCACTCGGTCGCCCCGCACGTCGCCACTCGGTTGGTGACCTCATCACCACTCGCTCGTCCCGCGCGTCGCCACTCGGTTGGTGACCTCATCACCACTCG
>NC_057806.1:694130135-694135118 GCF_018294505.1 Triticum aestivum | reverse complement strand
TTTTATTTCTTTTGTGCTTTATTTTAATTTTGAAGGAGTTTCATATATTCTACGGTACTACATACATGCATATGAATGTACAATTTCAAATAAATTTGAAATTAGAACCAAAAAGAATTCAAGAGGAATATACAATATATATTCAATATCATCGGATGACCATATACAATTTTGAACATGTTTCCATACATGATTTAATGCATATAAAGTTCTACGTCCTCGTAATGGTGTTCTCCTTTAGGATGGAGGACTTCCCTGCTGAACCATCCAGCTAGTTCCTCTTGAAGTGGTCGGAAGCGAGCTTCTGGACTAAGCATCCACCGGAGGTTATTCCTCTGAGCATTGGTATCACTCGGAACCCGCTCAGAGGTGTATCTCCGGATCATCTCACAGACATAGTATCCACATAGATTGGTCTCCGGTGGCTGAATATCCCCAGCATTCTTAGCCTTTAACATTTTGAATTCTAGCTCTTTTTTGAATTCACCGACCTTTGTATCTACGAACCGTCTCCAAACCCTACGAGGCAAAGAAAATTAAATGAACAAGAGAGTTATTAATTAGTTACTTGATATTAGGAAATGAACGAAATAGGCCGATCGATATAGAGCGCAAATGAATGAAAATAATTACTTCTGCAGCATTCTTCTCATGCCGCCCCAAAGCTTTGGATCCATATTCACAGAGTCGTGGACGAGACATTCTGAGGTGTTAACTTTAATTACTAGCAGAATCCAGTGGAACCTGCGGACACGATACATGCACAGTACGTCATGCATAACTCATCGATTAGCCGGCCACATACCATGCATGGAGTAAACAAAAGAGAATGTACTCAAGACAGAAACACTCACTCAAAATGGTAAGGAAATAGAATATCACTTTTGAGTTCCTGCTTTGTAAGAAACTGCCACAGGTCTGCCTCCACGTCGGCGGGGTAACGCTCCAACACATGTCCATTAACGATGTGTGGGTCAATGAACCCAACATCATGGATGTTCCTTACTCTGCATTCCTTAATCTTCATTCTGCATGTATAATAGCGGACACAACAATATAGTTAGGACATATATATAGTGCAGGCAATATGAACGAGATGGGGTAGAAATTAATAAATCACTTACAGAACGTAGCAACTGATGATAGATTTATCGAGCTCACGCAGATTGAAAAGCTGAAACAATTCACTCAGTTCAATTTGTACATAGTAATGTTTGAAGTGATGCTCATGTCTAACTTCCGCATAAATATATTCTTTGGCGTTTTTATTTTTTATGTAACCCTTGTACCATTTCAGCAGACCTTTCATTTGTGGAGGTAGATCCTTTTCCTGCGCAGGCTCGACGAGAGGCCCATTCTTGACATATGTAATTACTACCTCCTTCACTGGCGCCTCATCAAGGCCTAACAGTTCACGAAGAGTAATACCTAAGTTGGCCGCTTGTTCTCTGGCACTCGTTACAGTCAATCCCTGTGCTGCCGCAGCTTGTATGATCTCGGGGGCATCCGGACAGAAGGCTTCCACTATAAGCGGGGCAATCGATTGTTTACTTTGTTCCCCGAGCTGGGCAACTTGTTTCCCGCTTTTTTTACTTTCGGCCTTCTCCCGCTCTTTGTTCTCCTTGAACATGAGTGACTGCCTGCGAAGTTCACGTGCATAGTCGTTAGGCAGATTCTTCGCGGCTTGGGACGGTGTGCTCAAAAATGACTTAGCCCACTTCTTTTGCTCATCAGAAAATACTGGCTTGGGCTCGGGCTCTCTTTTCTTCTTGCAGTCCGCCTTCCATTTCTCCAAATCAGCAGCCGCGGCCGCGTCGACTTCCTCGGCACTACGTTCCCAAGGCCTTGTGGGGAGAGGCTTCAGTGATGGCTCCGGTACCTTTGTGGTCTTAGGTACATAAGGGTCCGGGTTAATAATCCAGGACTGCTTCTGCTTCTTTGCCGGAGGTGGATTGGGGGGCGGCGTCTGATCACCCGCCGGACGAGGACTGGGGGGCGGCGGCTGATCACCCGCCGGACGTTGTGGACTGGGGGGCGGCGTCGGCTGACGTGACGGAGGTGTAGGTGAACCGCCACCACCACCGCCACCGCCACCACCACCACCGTAGGGGGGTGGACTTGTTGTCCTTGGCGCCTCGCCTGGAAACTTGATAAACTTCTTTTGCCATAGAATGAAATGGCGCTTGACATCTCCAAGTCTTTTCTCCCCTTCAGGTGTAGCAATGTCAATCTCCAGGTCCTCAAACCCTTGGACTATGTCCTCCACCGTGACACGAGCATAGCCATCTTGAATGGGGTTGTTGTGGTGGAGTGCTCCAGGTAAACATGGTAAAGCACTGCCGATGGCTACCTTCATGGACATGTTCCCGATAGGATAATACAGATGACATTCTTTCATCTCCTTTATATCGTCCACGGGGTAGCGAGGAGGCTCCGGTGAAGTAATTTCGACCACCAGAGGCTCCGGTGCAGTAATTTGGACCACCAGATGCTCCGGTGCAGTAATTTCGATCGTCGGTGCATCTGCACCAGCCGGTGGGGCCTCCGTGGAAGCCACGCTGCTTCTCCGCTGCTGGCTTCCGAGATCCGCTGGATGATCTTCATGCTGCACCCGAGCTGCATCTCTTTCGGCTACTAGTACACTCATGGTTTTCTTCATCACATCCATTTCCGATGCCAACCGCGCCACAACATCTGCTTCCCGATCCATCTTTCTCTTACGGCTTCTGTAACCGTACGGGTCATCGTTCTGGGGGAACCCTATTTTCCACGGAATGTGCCCCATGCCTCGTACACGTCCTCCGTGTTCAGGATTCCCGAGGGCTTTTGTCAGCGCGTCGTTCTCTCTGTTGAACTTGATCTTCCCCTGTTGAGCATCCCTCATTGCGTTAATAAGGGCTTGGGTGGGTTTAATTAATTTGCCCCGGTAACCACACTCCCCTGTCTCCGGGTTCAGCGTTCCCCCATGCCCGTACCACCAGCTTTTGGCCCTTGGGTCCCATCCCTCCGTACCTGGACGGATTCCTCGCGCCCTCAGCTCGTTCTCCATCTTCTCCCACCTAGGCTCCCAAAGGCGATACCCTCCTGGCCCCATAACATGATTGTACTCCTTCTTAGCCGCATTTTCCTTATTTTTTTCGATATTTGAATGAACTGCTCCGATTTCTTTTGCTTCACAAATTCTGGCCAATCATGTTTCAGTTTCTCATATTGTCCTTTGAAATCCGGAGTCTTGTTCTGCTTGACAAAGTCATGGGCTAGATTTTGCTTGAATTTCCGGAATGCGTCGGCCATCTTATGAAGAGCGAACTGTTTGACTAGCCTCCTCCTCTCCTTGTTTTCCTCAATCTTGTTACCCTGCTCATCGAATTTGTTGTATTCCGGAGGTAGAACGAAATGTTCCATAAGCTTCTTGAAGCAATCTTTTTTTGTTCTCTTATCGACAAAAGTGAAACCATCAATTCGTGCCTTCTTTGGCTCATTCCACTCCTGGACGGTGATCGAGACGTTGTCTCTAACAATGGCTCCGCATTGGCTGACAAACTTGGTGGCGTTCTTGCGGGGCTCCAGCGGCCTGCCGGTTGCACTGTCGACAACCTCGATGGTGCATGTTTCTCCTTGTTTCATCGTCTTGGTTGCGCCACGCTTTGACGACGTACTCGATTGTTTCGACGATCCGGCCGAGGGCTAAAATAAGAAAGAGTCGCGCGCGTTAGTACACACATATTTATTCAAATCAGTTAGTTTGTATCACCAGAGGCTCAATGTATATATATACCTCGGCGCCGGAGGTGGTTGCTACTTCCATTTGAAGATCATCGTTTATCGACGTTTGTTCGGCATCATCTTGCTGACGGCGCCCTTCATCTTCACCGTCAAGGTTCAGATAAGAAGAGATATCATCTTCTTCTTCTCCGGTCGGCACATATAGAATATCGCCGTTTATGATGCCGAACATATGTGCTTCACCGTCCGGATCATAGTTGTCCATAATCGGGTCAGCTCTATCGTCTGCCATTATGTCAGTCCTGAAAACATGTAGTAAAAACAAATTAATTAAGTGAAGAAGGGGGGCGGTGGCGGTGGCGGTGGCGAAAGGAGGGGGCGAGGAAGGGGTGGGAGAGGGTGTCGCGGTAGAGCGCGAGACGGGGCGGCAGACGACGGCGTCACGGAGAGGGGAGGCGAGGACAACACATTTATAACCCTCGCCGTCCCCTCTCGATCCCTAAAAAAACACCGCGCGCATCGCCGCCCCCCTCGCCGCCCCTCTCCGTATAAACAAATTGTCCCAACAGAGCTTGGAGTAGAGTGGTTAGGGTTTGGCCAGGGATGCGGATGGAGACGAATATATGTGGGGTCGGGATGGCCCATGTGCAGGGCGGGGGGTGCTGGCCACACTCTTTTTTCTTTTCTTTTTCATTTCATTTCATTTTTTCTTTTCCTGTTTTTATCCTTTTCATCTTTAAAACAATTCAGTATATCAAAATATAGCAATGAAAAAAGATATTTGAGAAATCATAAAATGTATGTGAATTCAAAAAAATGAATCATAAAATGTTCATGGATACAAAAACATTGTGATTTTGCAAAAAAAAAAGGTTTTCAAAAAATGTTGATGATTTTGTGGAAAAAACAGGAATAAAAACATATTGTGTATTCAAAAAATGTTTAGGGATTTCAGAATAGTTCACGTATTTAATTTTTTCACGGATTCATGACATATTCGTGAATTTAAAAATTATTCGTGTATTTCAAAAAATTGATTTTATTAGACACAAAAAAATTCATCAAAACAAAAAAATATTAATGAATTCCAAAATTTATTCGCTGATTAAAACAGTGTTCACAAAGTTTCAATAAATTTCACAATTTTAAAAATTGTACGCGAATTTGTAAAAATGTTCATGGATTTGAAAATATGCATTATTTAAAATGTTCACAATTATTTTTAAAAAAATCACAAAATTCTCTCTCTCTCTCTCT